>NC_138584.1:32516935-32564435 GCF_964289735.1 Phaethon aethereus | reverse complement strand
GCCGCGGCCCCGCCTGCCGGCGCGGGGCGGGGCGCCCCGCTGCAGCACTGCCCCCTGCCGGCGCGGCGCGGCGCCAGCCCCCGCCGCCATCGCCCGCCCCGCGCGGGCGGGCAGAGGCGCTGTTTGCTCGGGGCAGGGTCTGCGGGTGGGCCGAGATCCCAGGGAAATTTGATTGTCCGCTCCATGCAGAGCCATGGCTATATTTTTTTTAGTGTCTTGGACCTTTCACACACAGAAAAACCCCAAAACCCAACAAAATCTGTTCATCCAAACAAATTAGGAAAAATTTCTTCACCGGAAGGATGGTCAAGCATTGGAACAGGCTGCCCAGGGAAGAGGTGAAGTCACCACCCCTTCAGGTATTTAAAGGACATGTAGATACGGTGCTTAGGGACATGGTTTAGTGGTGGACTTGGCAGTGTTAGGTTTACAGTTGGACTTGATGATCTTAAAGGTCTTTTCCACCCTAAATGAGTCTATGATTCTAAATTACTGACAGAAGAAGATTGCAGGTCAACCTCTTTAGTAGTACACGGCTGGTTTTTAGCGGCACCCTGATGAAGAAGTTCGGGATTGCAGCTTCAGGCTCAGAGAGGACAATGAAGACACAGGAAGAAAAAGCAAAAATAAAAGGTTGGACCCTGCCAGCTGTAATTCTTGCCCAAGTGAGCACTGATCTTGGTAGAAAGAAATGCTACACATGTGAATAGGGCTTGCAGCACAAGGACCTGGTATCGAGGCCGCCCAGCTCACAAATTCTATGCTCAGCAAACATATATAAAGTGACTTCATATTTTTATAGTGCCACAGGTATGATGGGCGTACATGACCACTGGAAACAGCTCATCTGACACTTTCTGCTGAAACTTCTTTACTGTGGGGGAAAGTTCTGGTTTATGTCCTTTTGGAGAAAAAGTGGAAGCAAAGCTTTAGATGATCTTTTTCTGCATGTCCATCTTCCATGCTCCAGGATACTTGCTTTAAAATAATTCATTTGTTTCTAAGCACAATGTTCTTTTCCGTATCAAAGGGGAGAAGAAAACAAATAACGGAATCATTAATTTTAATCTGATTTCAGAACACAGGGAACAATTCTAAACCTCTATCTTGAAATATTTTCAGGACAAACAGTATAAATTAACTTTTTTTTTTCCCCATTAATAATTTTCTACACAGGGAAAACAGGTTTCCAAGCTATTCTATTTATGTTCCACATGTTGCTGCAATTGCCCTGAATTGGACAGTGTGTAAAATCCTTTTTCTATCTAATCTCTCTCTCTACACTGTATAGAAGTAGGGCAATATTATCCTAGAACTCAAAAAATTTTATGTACACAACATCTTACTTGAAATTAATGGGCACATTCACAGTACCAGAAATCCATTTATTTTAGAAAAGACGTACTGCTTTTTTGGGGACGTGCCACGTTCCAACAGAGCAGGGTCAAGCTGAATATGGAGTTGGAGGTTGATTCATCTCCAGGATTTTTGCAATTTCTCAGATGTCTGCTGGCATCACATCCAGGTAGGGGTAGCATAAAGTGACATTTACTATTTCGGTCTTAAAGTGAGTGTGGATATCATTGCTAATAATCATCCTCTAGTAAATTATAAATGTCAAGGACACCCAAAACCACATCTCCACTGTAGCTTCTTTTCGGAAAGAAAGTCTCCCATTTGCAGACATTGTCAGGCTTGGGTTGGTCCAGGTGGCATACAGCACAGCATTATCCTCTAAGATGTTTTACCCCTGCCTTTAACTTCTCCAATATAAATTAATAAATTTTTTTTTCTGTTGTTAAGGGATGGGACTACTTAAAATCCATATGACCTACAATTGCTGTGCTTTAGGTCGCCATTGGTAATACCAGTTCTTAAAAAGAGGAGTAAATGAGGCTGACCTGGGCCACTCCTGGAATCAGAGAATATTCTAAGTATTACCAGAAGTGGTACTATGGAGCTGGCAGGAAGTTGCTATTGCCATTACTAAACCAAAAGCACTGTGAAGTGCTGGGGTGCAGCAGATGAACGAGGCAGAGCGCCATGTGCTTTGCTGCAGTACGGGAGTGGTGACATAGCCGAGAGGTAGTTGCCATCGCTCCAATTCCGCCTGAATTGGGGACCCTGAAAGGGGCTTCCCACCAGCTCAGCAGCACTGCAGCCACTCTCCCTTCGCGCCCAGCACAACCCCACTACCGAGCAGAAATGCTCAGAGGACTGGATCCAGCAAATTCCAGCCAAGAGAATCAAGAAGTTAGTCCAGAAATGGTTGTAGTAGGAAGGTATTGCATCACCTCAGTATCCCACCTAGTGCTGTGCCCCCCTCAACAAGTCAGCTCAGCAGTGTTCTTTGCTTTGCTAAGCGGCTGTTCTCATTGCTGCTACGCAGCTGCCATGTTACAGCACAGAAGAGGCTGCATTACTTGTGCAGATGAAATACAGCTGATTCATTAGAGTGAATCAAAATCAGGAGTTAAGTTGCATTTTGAAACTCTAAAGATATCAGTAAGTGTTTTATAACTGTTACCTTTTCAAAGTTAAATAATGGACAATGTTTATGGAAAAGATAACAAGTATAAATGGCTCTTTGAATGAGTGGTATTCTCTAATTTGAAGAGAAGCAAAATGAAAAAGTGTAGAAGAATAGAACAGGGACTACAAACTAGCTAATCCACAGTCCTGCTTCTGTTGTTGCTTAAACTACTGATGACTGAGTTTTCTTCAGTGAAACGGTTGCACAGTCAGAGTGCAGCCCTTAAAGCCTAAAAGAAGACTAAAGATTTAAGTGCTAATTCAGCAAATTATTTAAGTTTAAGCTCATGCTTAAATTTGTCCTTCTTGCAGAACGCACTGTTAAAATTTCTCATTTAGTGTGAGAGAAGGGCATATTTAATCTCATTAAATTTAAAGAAAATTTTATCACTAGTGCCGTAAATAAGGTTGGACT
The DNA here is from genome assembly GCF_964289735.1 of Phaethon aethereus. Taxonomy (NCBI): domain Eukaryota; kingdom Metazoa; phylum Chordata; class Aves; order Phaethontiformes; family Phaethontidae; genus Phaethon; species Phaethon aethereus. Next base: position 32,561,488 of record NC_138584.1, on the reverse strand, counting down.
TCAGGGTGACAAATGTGGGCTAGATGAAGCATGAGAACACTGCCATGAAGGAGGATACGTCTGTGGTCAAAGCTGCACATTTTCTTAAGATCTTTTCAGGGAAATATCAAATATAATTTCTTCTGTAAAACCTGGCTTTCCTGTCTTGTATGGAAACAGTTGTTTGGACCTTCAGTTTAGCAGGAACCTATTGAATGCCCTGTATTGCTACACACATGCTCCCCCCGCCAAGTTATTCTAATTAATAGCTATTGATTCAAGTGTCCTCTATTCTATAAAAGATAAGGATGGCAAAATAATAATCTCCAGCTGGTTTCTCTATTAAATAAATCTGAAGAAATATTTGTACATTGGGTAGCTATTAAATGCATTGATCAGGATTTTATTTAGTAGGAGAAAGTCCCAGCCTTTGGGTCCCCATCTGAACACAAAGGCCTGAAAGGAGGAGCAGGAGGCATATAGCATCGGGTTTAACTTTTTTCCAACTTAGTATAAAAAAAGAATTTCACTCGCTCTGCCCCAAACCCTTCCCCAGGGTCCTCTCTGGGCACTTACAGTGTGTGGTGGGTTGTACCTGACACGCCTGAAGAGGAAATGTTCAGCTGCTCCTTTATGCCATGAAAATTAGTTCTTCAGAGCTTCCTCCCATACTGCATAAGCTAAAAAGCAAAGAAAATGCATGGGGCAGGAATTATCAAGCTTACCTCTAGTGGTGTACTATATTTCAAATTTCTTACATGGAACCTTTAATGAACTGATTTTTGCAGCAAGCAGGCAGAACTGCTCTTGCTGTAAGGAGCTGTGTGGTCGCATATTAGTTACAGAGAGAAGAGGCTATTTCACACTGGTGGTTGGTCCATGTCAGACATACAAGACAGCATCTCATTTCTTCTACCTACGGTAGTGACTATTATTCCGTTGGGAAAAGAGCATCTGCGTAGCTGTCCTGGGAAGAAACCCACCAGTTTTACTGCACAAGCCATACTGGAGAGATAGGCTGTAACCAAATATTCAGAATTAAAGAATAATTAAAGGATGAGGTGAGCTAGTTAGCACACTTCAGTTACAAGGAGGCCAGGTGGGTATTGCTGAGGGACCATGTAGGACCTCCTCTTACCTCGGGACACAGGTGATGGTGTTCACTAGGCAGTGTCAGGTGGGACATGGTTTACCCTTTTTGCCCTGCTTTCTCTTTTTGACTCAGGGTAAATCCAACCGTGTGAATAATGGAAAAAATTACCCCAATAACTTTTTTTTTCCTGCATAAAATACTGCCTTAATAAGGTGATCACTTAAAAACAAAAAATATGGTGCATTTAATGAAAAATGGACAATATTATAAATGTTTTCTGAAAATGTGGTATTTTCCAATGCCTTTTGAAAGATCTTAGTAATGACCATGAGTCATTGTCAGTCTCTCTTTCCCTATTACCGGCAATTTTCATTAAAAGTCAGCCCAAGGAAATAAGGTATGTGTTACGCTAAACGCTTCCAGCCCAGAAATCTTCCAAGCAGGATTAGCAACAGTAGCACTTCCAGCCTTCATGATTTTGTCTTGGTCATGCAACATTTAGTGGGGTTTTGAAAACCTTAGCATCTGGAATCAAGCAAATGCCTGGAAATCTGAATTTTTGGGAAGTAGGCTTCTTGTCTTGCTAGAAATGCCATATTTATAAGGCATTGTTTTTAAGAGTTTCATATATGAGAGCTTGGTGGGCCTGGCATAATAGGGATATGAAGATGGATTATGGAGAGACCCAGAGTACTCATTAGGGTAAAGAGAGGGAGGCCAGACTGCTTGCTGAACTGAATGACTGATTGTGCTATCTTATGCCTTCCTTTCAGAAGACAGCTCACTGCATTTTGTGTTTTAATTTTAAAGATAATTAATTCAGTACTTTTTGGGAAGGTAACAGAGATGAGAACATTTGTTATGGGTGTATCATCTCATATCCTTGAATTTGTTCCCAGTTAGTGAGGAATGCTGGAAAATAGGCTCCCTGATGTGGCTTGTACAGGCCTTGTGATCTTCCCTGTGTAATGGTATCTGCATCATCACTGCCTCAGGATATACTGCTTTAGAGATTTCTTCCCAGTAATATCAGTAGCGAAGTCTAGAGCTGAATATCCGTGGAGTCCTGCATCTTAGCTTGTTGGCAAAGTAGCGTGAGGCTGCACCTATATTAGCATTTAATTTTGTGTTAGGAACACTTTTGAAGCTTCCTTCACTTATTGGCACCTCGGTTTGCATTGCAGAGCGATCTTGGAGTTTGCTGCTGGGCCCCTTCTGGATGAAACCCCAGCTGAAAGCTGCGCTCCAGAACGAGCTGGCTGCTACGGGGCCAGAGCGAGCCCCGAACAGCCCCGCCTGAAACACGGGTGCCACTGCTGCGCTCCAGGTCTGCTCCTCTGGCCTCAAGGTGTTGTAGTGCAGACATAGGCTCTTACTGCTCTTAAATCCATGTTCAGACACCTGATTTTCAAAGGATCCTACATAGCATACCTTTGAAAATCAGGCTACTAATTTCAGCCAAATTTTACTAGTTGGCACAATATTAACGAAGCTGCTTCCACTCGCCCCATAACTCCTTGTCCATAAACATTTACTTCACTCTTGTGAGCCAAACCAAGCAGGTATGAAAAAATTCTGGTAAAGCAGATCAGCCTTTTAACAGCACCTAGATGTTGACCACAGTGGCTTGTCCTGCATGGGAAGGTGCGCTTGAAAAAGAAGGAGCTCTGAGGGGCTCCAGAACTGCTGTTATCTTGAACAGTGATTGCAGTCAGAATAATAATGAATGTAAAAAGCCTGTGTTGCTCACTGAGACCGGCCACATCTCAGGAAACCACTCTAGTAACGTATTTATATGACATGAGCTGTGATTAATGAATTGCTGAGTGATAACAACATCATTTGTATGGGTGGGGGCATTGTATCACTAGTCTGCTATACTGTGACTAAAAGTAACATATACTTTTTAACAGTTTAAAAAAGGTTTTCTACTAATTTTCCAGATTTAGTCAGGCACGCTTAATAAAGAAAAGGAAACAGTTTCATTAAGAAACATAAAGTGATCCTTTTTATAGAGCAAAGGCACTTTGCTCTTTACATGTCCTCCTTTAATACCATGTGCTTAAAATTAGCACATGGTGGAGCTGAATATTGTTTTTAAGAACAAGCCCATTTCTATGCTCCCAAACCAAATGCAACAGGAAAAATACCATTACTTCAGGACAAAATATAAAAAGGGGATTCAATTTTAAAACGCTTGTGGCAATGAAAAAATATAACTTCAAACATGAACCAATTCATTGAGGCCTTAACATTCATTTGTTGCAAATGGAGGGGGCAGCGGAACTCAAGGCCAGAGCCAATTGGCGTCTTCCAGGCAGGGAAAGGTCAGGCGGTGGCTCGCCGTGTGTGTGGTACTCCTAGGCTTTGTTAAAATGCTGGTATTAAACAGAAGTTACATCTGAGGTCAAGTGACCGCAATAACAGGGGACACAGCAAGCCCTCAAATCATTCCCCGTGATGAAAATGACATGGAGCTGACATAATATCTGAGGTGAGATGAAACTGAAATCCTCAGCACCTGAACACTTCACCTACTGATGGGTAACCTGACCCTAACCAATCTTATAATCATATCCATGTCAAGGGGGAAGCTGCATTTCCCGGAGCAGAAGGTACAGTCACTCGTTTTTTGGTTTTTTTTTTTTGGCTCTGACTCTGCTTCTTGGAATGATGTTGTTAAAAGTTTCAATACTCTGCTTTAAGCCTTTCCAATCAATGTCTTCTGCGAAAAATCAGCTCCCACCTCAGTGAACAGACACTGCTTTCGCTGGTCTTTCTCTTCATTCTAGGTGGTTTCTGCTGTGTATTTACGGAGCAGTAGCTGTGCATGTTAAACGTGGTCCTCAGTGTATTTTAAGAGATTCAGTTTGGGATCAGGTATGGCACTTTCAAACTAAAGACCACCAGAGAGCAAGTACTTGGGGTGATCGTGATTTGTTCAGGGATGGTAAGTGATTTTTGGCACAGAAGTAACCTTTTTTAATGAAAACATCTTTTAAAGCAGAAAGGAAAAAATAAGCTGTTCATTATACTGTTCCAAATAATGTCATGTTGGGTAACTTCTATGGTGCAACAATACTTGTTTTTTTTTAAATTTTTACCTCTACATCTTACCTCTTTAAATGTTATCTTTAAATTCATCTTAAAAATTGCATGCTGGAAGATGCGGATTTCAGAGACTTCTTTGTGCTTTTGTATTCGCATTTTTCTAAAGAGAACAAACAAAGCTCAAATCCAAATCCCGTTTACATAAGCAGAGCTGGACCAAAATACTCCTACAATATTTTCTGAGGCAATATTTTTGCACGACCCAAAACAATCATTGCACTCAGCTGTCAGATGAATCAGCATGTATTTAAATCAAAGGGAGCGAGGAAAGACTACATTAGTTCTGTTCCACAGACCTGTCAAAGCTCCGAAGAGATTAAACGCATGACCCCTTCATCCCTAACATTGCTCCACAAGAGACATTTCTGTCACTATTTCTGCCACTTGGCTTTCTAAGATGCCACGAAGCCTTAGGGCGACCTCTGCTACATTTCAGTGTTGTTTATTGATTTCTGACCCAGTGCTTAATAGTTTTCCCAGTCCCCCTGAATGGCTTTTGTAAGCAATAGGGTTTGTGCATCTCACCGATCAATACCTTTTATATTTACAATAAAATTGAAACTGCTTCTGCTGGGGGTGCAGCCCAGCATTTGTCATCCTTCAGCGAGGGAAAACTATGTCATTATCTGAATTAAAACATTTATTTCTGATTAAGAGAGTGTCCTATCTCATTAATTTTTCCCTTTCCAATAGAAAGGGAATAGAATCCTATTGATTTTTGCACTTTTACACATCTCCACTGCTGGGAAGATAATTGAGAAGTTAGCCAGAATAAATGAAGTTTCAAGTCTAGCAGGCCAGCCAATACCTTCCAAATTCAAGGTGTTTTTATGAAGCTGGATTTTAATTTGTTGGCAAGCTGAAGCAGTGGGACTTATTCGGCTGAGTAAATTGGATTAAGAGTAGAATCTCCTTGAAGCGTGTCTTGGTGAATGCTGAGGGGCTTGTTCCCCCTAGACAGCCACAGACTTGCTTTAGATTTATGCTAAGACAGCTTCCAAATTGCCCTCCTTCAAAACTCAAGCTCACTCCAGGAAGTGTGGATTAGCGGACCAAAAGCTTATTAACTTGCTTCTCTTTCATTGTATCCACTGTCTTAAAAACAACCAAACTCTAATCAGGAGCTGAACTAGACCTTCAGATTTTCTGCGTCGACTGATTACACTGTATTAGAATAATGGGATTAAATCAAGCTTCATTAAAAAGAATTCCCTTTGCATGAATCCCTGCTTCTGAGGACCTTTCTGGCATAAGTGTTTGCAATGATACTCCAGGCATAGGGCACTGGTCCTTCTAATGTTTTTCTCTCTACGAATTAGCAATCAATATACCGTTTTAATTTCCCATATATAAAGGCTCTACAATCACTATATATTCCACGAGAAAACAGAATGTGTGTTTATACAATGAGAACTGTAGAAGTTCTAATATTGTCTGTTGTCTAATATTTGAATTAGACAATATATTGTATATATTAGTAAGTTACACAGAAGATTTTCTTACAGGAATCATATTAGCTATTTTAGAGCAGGGAAATGTGTCTTCCCAAGTACATTCTGAGTCCTCTAAGAAACACTGAGATTCCTCCCTTTTTGGACGTAAGAAGCAAATCTCTGCATAAAATGAAGAGAGAACTAGGAAAAAAATCTCAGTCTACAAGTCTAGCTCAGTAGTCTCAATTCAGAGACTACTAGAAAGTAGTCTGTTTTCTCAATTTTATCCATGCATTCTTTACAACTTGATTTTGCAACACTGATTTAATTATTTTTTAGTAATACAAAATATATGGGCTGCAAGTTAAGAGGGAAAGACTGGAGCTTCTAGTTGTTCTGAGTTGGTGATTTCTGTCTCTGATGGAGCTTTTTGGGAGTGGGGGGAATGTTGTGAATGTTTGAACCCTAGTAGTTTCTAAGGAAGAAAATACAAAATATACAGGAAAAAGTCCCCTGCGAAAGCATTGGAAATGCCTTAGTTATAACAAATCAACAGCACTAGATTAAAAATGCTGTGTAAGTGAAGAACTTAATTTCTTGCTGCTTTTTAATGCATAGTCCCAAGCACCAAAGTATGCAAAAGGTTGAATACATTCATCACAAACAGTTCTGTTTTCTCTTTTTACACCAATGAGAAATTACAAGATTACCAATGACCTTCCTACCAATGAAGCACCATAATTATGGTCATTTGTTATACAACAGAGATGAATGGATAGAATTTACATAGAATAAAAATATTATTTAACAGCTGTTATTGATGTGTGAAGTGTAATCCTAATTTATTTAAATGCTATAAATATATTGGTAATGTATTCTTTTCAAATTAACCTCATGAACCTTATGCTGGAAAAACTTCAATTAATATTGCACTAAAATCCATTTTCTCATGTTGTGGGAAATATTGCATGGGTAAAAAATTACAGCTACAATGGCAGCGCGCTATCTACACGTTCTTGTTTGATTTTTTCAGTCCTTGATTCAAGCTTTTGGTATTGGAATTATTTTTAAAATTTCCTTTAAATTAAAATAATGCCAAACATACTTTTACAAACGCAGTTTTCTTTTCCTGTTATTTAAGCATACAGTAATGGTTTCTGAATGAGTTGCCAAACATTATTTACCAGGTGTGTTTTTAGGTACTGTATTCTACTGTATTCCAAGACCTTTTGTATACGTAACAGGCTTGAGAACGAAATGAGAGAGAGAAAAAGAAAAAGAACCATTCAGGGCATTTTAAACGCAGTTCTTTCTGGTTTGTATACTCTAATGTTGCATCTTAGGAGAACAACAGCATGTGCTGAATTGTTGTAGCTTTCGATTAATTTAGAGACACAGGTGGATGTTTGTGTGTGTGTGCATAATACTTTTAGGTTTATCTCTTTTGTATTCTGTCCATCTGCCTCTAACTGTCATTATTCCATGTTCATCGACAGAAGAGTTATAGTTTGCAAAAACCTATCAGGTAGGCTGGACACCAGATAATTGAGGTGATGATCAGTGCTAGCAAAAGACAATTGATAGTGATAGTGTCAGAGGCTGCACCTAACAAGATCTGCACCCTCTGTCTCCTTTAGCCTTTCTTTGGAATGGACAGAATATGGAATAACATGGACATGTCTGATGTGCATCAATAGATAGGATGGCAGTGCATAATACTTCTTGGAACTGCAATAGGATGGTTGTATCTTTTGACACAGCAGCAGGTTATTAAATAGAAATGTGAACTACTAAGAGATGATCTTGACTCTCAATACATTTTTATCAAAGTCAAAAAATAGTTGACACCACTGAGTGGTTCCTCTCTGTGAAGGAGCAGGAAAAATCTGGCATTACAGGGAAGTCAAGTATCGTGACTGCCCCATTCTTGAAGAGGAAGGCAGACCTCAAACCACAGATCTTTCATAGAAGTAGAAATAATTAACAAATGTAAACACGCATGTTTATACCAGAGTATAAATACCAGAGTGTAAATAACTAGCATTTTGATTTCATGTGTAAGGCTACTGGTGAATTAACCATGAATGTATGAACTGGAGAGGACACTGTAACAGTCCCAAGCTTCAAAGTTAGTTGATCCGGGTTCAGACTGGGCATATGTCCTCTTCTCACATGCAGCTGATCCAGGGGGGTAGGTCCAAACACACAGACATCTCCCTGGCAGCTTTCATAGTTCGACCCTGTCTCTGAGGATATTAGTATCTGAAATATTATTCCCTGCAATTATAAAACCGAATGGATAACACTAAACTATGGGAATGTGTTTAAATCTCCTTCTGCCAAAAGCATCTCATTCTCTTTTACCATTTTGGATTACTGTTTATTTTCCTGGACATTTAATAACATAATTTTTGTTCCTGACTTTTAAAAAATGTCATCTTTATTTCAATCCAAATGTTCCATTACTGCGGTCGACTCCATGACACTACCTCCTGCAGAGCTTTGTAACATTTTCACAAAATGGATGAGATCTTGCATACATGACCCATTCAAACAACTCCAAGTGACACAATATTGCACAGCTACATATTTTCAGTTACAAAGGAAGGGTTAGTGTGGGCAGTTTGCAGTAGGATTTATCCTCTAATGTCCATCTGTAATGCCTGCAAGAAAGTCATAGCTTTGCATGGCTATTAAACACCCTATAGTCTATATAAAAACATGCAAAGTTGAGGCTTAATAGCAGTAAAATATTACGGGTACTGCCCTCACTCATGGCTGAATGAGCATGTCCCTTGACTGGGTAATTGGCAAACTACACACTGTAGCACCCTCATGAATAGTCATGCTTTTTCATTACGGTGAACAATAGGTTGCTTAACTATGTAACTCTCTGCTTTCCAAAATGCCTTTGCATTGGTCGCAGAGGCTCTTCCTCCCCACGCAAGCTATTACGTCCTGAGAGCCCTGCATTCTTCTTCCCAGCAGTGTGCTCGCAAAGCCATTACATGCTTGCTCAGTGGCACTGAGGCTCCACTGTCTTTTATTTTTCCCTGAGGCCGGTAGCCTTTGGGAGGGACTAAGACACAGTAATAGAAAAGATCTGCTCCCTAATTCATGGCATTTCAGAGAGACCTTTGAATATATTGGGCTCTGGTTGAATTAATGTCGTTTCAGTCGGGACAGTAAGTTTACTGTAGTTCGCCAACTATCATTCATTTAGGAAGTCCAGTAATTTAAAGTGTAGCAGGGGGCAGTGGAGACGGAAGGTGGAGCTGAATAAATGATGTGTGATTTTTAAAAAAATGTGTGTGTAGCCACATGGGAAAGCATCATTCAGTTGATCAGAGTACAGTGGAAATGCATTCATGAAGTGGGGCTGATACCTGCAATAAAACCAGCCTTAGTCAGCATAACCAGTAACACTTGGACCCGCCTCCCTCTCCCCCAACTTTTGAGAGGTGAGGTCTGTCCCTTTAATGTAGGAAATGGATTGATTTATATCTGCATGATAGATAGAATGATTGTCATCGGAATTACACTGAATTACAGTGACACCGCTTCTGCTCCACAAGCCACTCCCCATATGTCCTATAACTCAAAAGCAGAATGACAATAATACTATCTATGAAATTTATATTCATGATTATAAATTAATTCTTTTTGGCCAGACTAGCAGTGGCAGCAGCCTGGCTTTGCAATTTCCAAACAGCATTTATGGCATTGGCTTGGGAATATTATCTATCAAGCTTGGTGACAAATGTGGTAGATGATGGTCTTTCCCGCCGCTGGCTCAAACATCCAGTTGTGTTACAGGGGGAAAGAAAATGCTATAAAATAACAGGCATCCTTGAGCAGCAATTTCTGACCAGTGTTCCCAGCGTAACACCAAGCTGCACAAGTTGTCTTTAAAATGAATACTTCTTAAGAGAGAAACATGGAAACCAGGCTGAATCCCATGTGGAGAAGAAAGAGCCAGAGGTAGTATGAAATAGCTATTGGAAATCAGAGAGACTGCAACCCAGTATAGGAGCACCTACCCTCTTCAGGGAAATTCAGCCTCTAATCTGGACCTGTAATCTGCATGTTGAACCCCTTTCAACAGTAGGGTGGAAGAAGCACTGGGGCTGCTCCACATAGTGTTGGCTAACATTTTTTCAATTTTATGTGAAATACCTTAGATAAATAGGAACAAGGAGAATGAAGTGACATCTTAAAGCTCTGCTAGTGGTGCTGAAAATCTTAAAGGTGTGCAGTTGGCAGATCTTGATCTCGCAGTGATCTCAGACCAGTATAGGTATGATGAATGCAGCAGAGCAGTGGCTGACTTACACCAGGGACATGAGAGGTGCAGAGTCACTTTACAGACATTTTGAATAGCCTTGAAATGCCAGCAGTGCCCTTTGGAGGTGCTTTTTACATTCTTGTAGCTACTAGTTGGCACATGGCCATAGAGTGAAACCCACTGACAGCACAGTTTTTAGACTTTCTATGTTTTCTTTCCAAAACAGCCTCCTTTGTGCTAGTGAAGGCTGTGCTATGGCAAAGGCTGGTAACCAGGGTTCAGCTTTATCCCATGCACTTTCTTCCCCAGATCACACCAAACGCAGAATTTTGATTCAGACGTGTTCCCCAGGCATTTTGCAAACACTGAAGATCTTTTGCCCCTCTTAGTTTATCAGCTACCCCAAACCAAATTTTTATCCTGAAAATTCACCTGGCACACCATCAGAAAGTCTGTCCTGTAAAATTTGTAACTAGTGCCATCATGTTAGTCAATCATATAAGCCACCCGGCCAGCAGAAACACCACCACCTGCCATACACAAGCAGCATGAGTACCACACCACCAACTGAAACATTACAACTGCACAGAAGAGATCTGAGGCCAAGAATGATTAACTGACAATGGGTGATAGAAATTAGGTGTAATAATTACATTTGTGTGCAAACGTGAACAGAGAAATGGCGCGAGATGATGAGTAAGTGACTACTTTTGAAATATTCAGTTGGCTGTAATAATTGGTCCTTTGCTTTAGAAAAGACATCCTTTGCAAAAGTGCCTAGCTGTTAGTATTGCTTCCCTTCATTCACATGTTATTTAGCCTGAAGGAGAACCACTAAAACTTACTAAGGTTGGCTGGCTGTCTCAGAGTTTTTTAGGTTAGATTTTTTTCAGCTGAGGACCAATAAACATGTGAAGCGTCACACACAGAAGTGGCGCTGAGCAGTTTGCACCTTTGCTCACAGAATCAGCATGGTTGGCTCCAAGCACTGCCTGGTGCCTGCTGCTTTTCATCTTCCATCTGGGGAGTGAGGTCCAGGAACCAAACCATTGCTGAAACTGTTATCATCTGTGAGATCAGCTCTGAGACCTTTGCTTCTCCTTACCTTAGGTACTCTGAGGGCGAGGGGAGCATTTTACCATGACCTCTTGCCACCTGCTGTCATGAGAAAGAGGGGCTGTTTGCAAGGCTGTGACTTTCCTAATAGCTCTATGGCACCTTTCAACTAGTGTAGCCCACCTTACCTGCTCTTGCATGGGTTGCTATGGCATCAGCAGCTGCTGTTGTCCTTTTCTACAAAGCTTTACTAATGGCAATGACATGCTTTCAGGCAAGAGTCCTTCTGTGTAAAACAGGTTGTTGTGGCAAAGGGGCATGTTACTGTTGTGATCCCATTAATGTGTTGGTCTCGGGGGAGTAGGACAGTGAGAAGCTCTTCAACAAGGCACTGAATTATCCTGAGCGTTACAAATAGCTGGGGATTCCTGCCGTTGTCCTGGTTATAAACACAAGGTTGCGGGAGCAGCTTCAGGTGAGATCAGTCCCATTGAGCTCTGCCTTTGCACTCCTGCCTGATTTTCCTTCTCTGCTTTCTCACTCCATCCAGGTGAGCTGGCTTCCAGCTCTCCATACAGTCCTTTTGTAGACATTTCTTGCTTGGATTTATTTCCTACAGCATCTTCTTAACTCTCCCTTATGAAATACAGGAAGAACCTGCAGTCCAGCTCTTTGTAGAAAGACACTTTGGGAAAGTTGAGATCCAATCAAAACTCCCATTCATTTCTTCTCTGCTGCCTACACCTACTATCAGTAATAACCTGCCCATGTTACCGGTGCTTTCCCTACTCTCTATTTATGGCTTTAATACACCACTGCCATTCTGTCCAGCCCAACTTTCTCCTCTCCCATCATCTAAATGCTTTTCCACCAACCTTCTGTGTAAATTCTGCCTTACACTTTGTTATAGTAACAGAAATGCATGTTTATTACACTGTAAGTCTTCAACATAGTGAAATCCATTAATCGAAAAAATTTTTCCATCCGTTCCAAGTGAACGGAGATGCAGCTGTATGGAATATAGCTATGGTGCTTGAAAATCTATATAGACAGCAGCCTGGAGAGAAGGGAAGATTGTTCATTTACATAGCTTGTGGTCTTATTTAGAAATTCAAGGTAAAAGATGGGCACATCTTAGGGCACCGCAGGAGTAGATTTCAAGTTAGATTACAAGTGGTGTGCATTCTTAAAAGGCCAGGTGGAAGTAAATGATATTGCTAGGAGAACAGGCTAAGAATGGGGTTAATTCCTACTTAGGCCAGCTTTGAAATACTTTTTTGTATAAATCCAGAGTGACAATGAAGGACAAAAGAGCCTACTGAACAGAGGTACAAGCAAACCTAAGCCTGTGATTTGGGAAGAAGTTAAATAAACTCAAGACCCAAACAGGTTGCCATGTTCTGAGGGCAGCTTGAGGATGCTTGCCAAAGGTCTGTGGCCACGCAGGAGACTAATCCTTTCTATGGTTATAGGTAGATCCCTTCCAAAAAAAATGTGTTCCTTGGCTGTGGATCTGCATTTTGACTATCTGATGAATCAGACATAAACTATCATGGGGTTTGAGGAGCTCATTATTCCGAGCACTTCACTTGCTGTTCTCCACGGCCAGCTATCACGGTCTGGAAGAGTTTCTGCTGACTCATCTCTTCCAGCCTTTAAGACAAAATCCTGACCTTGCAGAGCGTGCTTAATTGTGCCGGGGCTCAGTGGAGACCTCGGCGGCAGAAGTTCCACAGCGTAATTCTTCACTTCCACACCTGCAGCACTGGTAGGAGTTATTGAAGTCTGCTGAAGGGAAAAATAGATTTAGATCCTTTATCTAAATGAAGAATCCTAATGCTGATAGTTCCAAAATCAAGCACAGATATTAATCTAATGGAAGATAGAAACTGTAGTATGTTAGTTGTTCTAAAATTGAAGAGTGGGAACTAGAAACATAGTAAGTCATCAAGACCACAGCTCTGCCAAGAGGCTGTTTGGATATTACACTATGAATAGAGGAATATTTTCAAAATTACTAATTTATTAATAGTCACAAGGTGAAATTGGATGTGAAACATGTGGCCTTTTTTATCAAAAGGGACAATTTTATTCTATGTATTTACATTGCATTTCCTTCCATACATCTCTGATCAAGCACTGAGGAATAGGGGTATCGTTAAAACAGAAAAAAGACTCATAATGAAAATGAATAGCTCATTAATTGTGAACCTTGATTTTAGTCTTTCTAATCCCTTTCATCTTAACCAGTCCCAGAAAGCCAGAGCTACTGTCCTGTAGTGTAGTTATGGCAGTTTCGCAATCTCTAAGGATCATCAGTGGGAAGAAAATATAACACAAGCTGGGTATTACATTGCCTGAAAGTGTCAGTAAATTTGAGAGTTTTCTTCATCTATATTTTCTGTTCCTTGTTTTCTTTAGACTTCTTTAGACTTTTAGACTTTAGGCTTTAGACCTTTTCTTCTAAACTTTAGACTTCTGGTCACCCTTGCAGTGTGAAAGAAAAACAGCTATTACATGATACATTTTACATGATGGTTATGTGTTTCTTGCTTTGGAATACTTTGTATAAATCTTCTAGGAAAGTAAAATGGCAAGAACCCCCAAAATCTTCCATTTAGGTACCAAAATGGCAACAAACCCAGAGCTGATTCCTTCCAGGGAAGCACAGCTGCCGATAGCTTTTACCTATTTGCTGTGATGGTATGTTAGTGACAGGAGCTGGACAATCAGATTTTAGCAGATCCACTGGGCGACCTTACAACCATGGGCTTCGGGGAGCAGTTTTACTTTCTGTGTCTGCAAACAATGGTGCAGAACTGTGAAAATATGAGAAATACTGTAATTGCAGCAACTGACAGCTCTGAGGAAAGCACAGGGCAGATGACCCTGCAGATCACTGTTACCTGTTTAGAAACAGAATAAGCCCAGAAAGGACAGCAGGAGGAGAAATGTCTTGAGGCTTCCCCAGGGCAGCTGTGGATTGAGGATTTAGTCTTTGCCACTGGCTGGTTAGTGCCTGCCAGTATTCTGCCCTGCTGGTGCGGGATTTGGGTCACGGGCTGGTTTGGGAAGGTGGTTAGATTTCCTCTAAGCTGCTCCCTGATGAACTGAGCCTGCTGCTCACTAGCTCCCTCCCAGTCCTCCCCGACTCCTCCACCAGCCCTTTCCCCATCCATAACCAGAGCTGGTTACTCTTCCTGAAAGAGCATCTGCGCGACGTTCTCCGAACCTCGCTGTGGCTGGATCACATCCTGCACAGCCGCCACATACAGTTGTCTGCAGTGTTGCTCACTCTGTGCTATGATAAGATTCACTCTCTTTACCTTCTGGGCATCTCTGCAAAGAATTAGGGACAAGTCAAATAAAGACAATATGAAAAAAATATTTATTTATATAAGAAAAATGGGTCCAAAATAGTTTTAATTGTGAAACTACGGAGGTGAATGGAATTCCAGCCAGAATGAATCTAGCTATTGATCTGTACAACAGATGGTAAAGAGTACTGCTAAAATTTAAAAAATATTAACGGAACTGTGGAAAACAGAAACATCTTCAAACATTGCTCTTCTGGGCTGTCTACAGTTTTAATGGAATTTATTTTTCAAATTTAGTTGAAAAAATTCATTCCCCTGCTGAAATTCCAACTTGCCAACTCTCAACCCCAGGTGGATTTTTATAGCCAAGATCTAAACCCCTGAAAAATAGCGGTGTACAATATAATGGAAATGCTGACACAACCTACATTACAGCTGCATGAATTGTGCCAGTATAGTTTATGGAGAGCACATTTTGGTTTTGTCAGGTTTTTAAACACAGGCTGTTGTAAATTTGAAAGAAGACTGTCTTGTTAAAGCTTTAAGACTGTACATATTAGCAGAGATGGGTCTGAACCAAAATCTCCCCTTTCAGATGCCTTCCTAAACTTTGGGAGAACTGGAAACCTCACCTGAGCATCACAGTGCCGTCACTATCCTGTTTTGTTGGGGTTTTTTTACTAGGAGGAATTAGTTCTGTTATGAAATACAGCCCCCAGGGGCAAACACAAAGTAGAAGCTGTTCCCCTCCGAGAAACAAGGTGAATAGGAAAATATTGTAAGGAGAAACAGAAGTGCTGTTCATGCTGCACAAGTTCATCCAGGTCAGCAGCAGGGTCAGGGTTAGGCTCCCAGTCCATTGAAATGGCAATTCTAGCCCAGAAGTTAAAATTGTGCTGTTACCTGAAGTCTAACACCTAAAGCAGGTAAATATTTATTTGTACAAATTGCACTGAAACGAAGGTGTTTGCAGGCTGAAGCCATAGCTGTGATTCAGAAAATTAAGTATTCTGTCTTTAATAAGTGTCTGTGGAGGAAATTGAATTTAGGCTGAAAACCTGTTCTCAGTAGCTTTTGGGAAAGTTTATCCTGGACTTGTGAAAACAAAGTCATTGTGGAAATGCAGATAAAAACTAAATGTCACCACTCGAGCCCCAGCGTAATTTGATTGATAACATCAGCAGGATGTCTCTCTAGTACAACTAGAAAGGTGGCACCTTTCTAAAGTATATGAAAGCTGGCTTATATATGCATAAATTAACCCAGAAGAAGGTAAAGAGGAAAAATCTATTTAAATCTGCATTAATCTTTTATTGGCTTTTCCACTTCTCATAAACAGTTTGTAACCATACATATATCATCATACCAAACATCATGTATAACTTCTCACTCAATAATCCAATTGATATCAAGGTGATATATTCAGTAGCAACAGTTTTTAAATGGGCCATTTTATAACCTAGGCAAAGGTTAATCATCCTTAGCTTCTTAAGTGTAATCTTAACAGTACTGCTCATGCTTACCAGTGAATTTCAAGCAGTGCTGTGGTTTATAGTTAATTAGGAGACAGATTCTTCTCTGACACTGAAAGGAAAGCCATGATGTTAAAATATTATTAGTAGTGCTGGGTGCCCTATTTTTGGATGCTCAGCCGTGACACGTAGGACCCTGACTGTCAGAAGCCAAGGTCTCATCATTTTCTGATTATCAGGCTCTTTAAAGAGATGTCACACTGACAACCCAGGAACTGAGGACATTAGAACCACTTGTCATTTTTGTTATAGTTGGCTTTGTTCAAGTCTTCTTGTAGCCTGTCAAAAGTCAATCAGCAGGAAGCCAAAACAAGACATCGCTCTCCATCAGATTCATATTCACAGTGAAGCAGAACATCTGACCTGGTGGCACCTGAGTGACACTGTCAGCAGGATCAGCATACTGGCGTGGTGGCCACACCAAAGGCTTCCATCATGCCTTAAGCATCCTGGAAATAAAATGGTGATGCAGCTAAATTTAATCTCTCTGATACCTCCTGAGAACCTCTCTTCTTCAGGCTTTTCCCACATAGATAAAAAGATTTTGTCTCACTGAACCTATTTATTGACCGCAGCTGTCACCCCTGCTCTGACCAGTGACCTTATCTGAATATTCAAATCTATTGTAGATCACAAGTTCAAATGATTTTCTTACCCTTTGAAAGCCCTGTTTTCATAGTGAGCTGATTGCAAATGACAATATTATAAGGGGCGTAATTGAGATTCTACAAACAATTTGCACCTCAGATTTACAAAAATAATATGTACGGAAGTGTGAACGCTGCTGACATTTCCTTCCCCCACCAGACTGTTAAGTTGATCCTGTTTGTGCGAACAAGTATGTCCCCTTCAGGTACTGAAAGACACATTGTGCAGAAGGATTTTAGAGAGACTTGCTGAGTCTGCTGCCACAACACACAAACCACTGATGGCAATTCAACTTCTCGGCACAGGTGGGAATTAAGGCCACAGACTGCACGGGCCACTCGACTTCCTTCCGGGAGGGTAAGGTGTGCTGCGGAGGGCAAGCACAAATTTGCACCGTGACAGGGGCATCCCAAGTTCAAAGTCTATCTGCTGTCTGCCTTCAACACAAGCCAATACTCAAACTCATCTTTCTTCCTTCCCCAAGCACCAACGGCTTCCCTGAGAAGGGAACCTCCAAGGGCAAAGACAGGGGGATTTCTGGGCAGTGTCTGTAACGTGAGCTGAAAAGATGCAAACTCAGCATGCAGAAATGTCCACAAACCGTTCTAGTTACCCTCCAGTTTCATGGTATTTGTTTCATTAAAAAATAACTCTGTCCTTCACTTAAGTAATTTTTTTCCTCTAAAAAGGATCTTTTTTTTTTTATTGCTACTTTTTTCTAGAAGAAAAAAATTTTCTAGCATTTTAAAAATATTTGAGATCAGGTTGTTACAAGTAAGGATGCTATATAAAAATGTTAGCTTTTTCCCTAATTTAATTCTCTTTTTCATTCCATCTTCTGTTTTTTATAGAATTTCCCATTTCTATTTTGACTGCATTTCCTTGATTTTTATCCTTCTTTCTTCTCTGATATTTTTTTCACAAATAGCAGAGGGAAAACTGTACAATATTGAATTTAAACCTTAATCTGTGCTAGCTGAATGACTTCAAAATTGTCAGAATTAACTGATTCTAATAAGAATTTCAGTAGAAGCCCCATATCTCAAGTGGTTCTTATCTAGCTGTCTGCCTGTCCATCCATCATTCCATTGACTTAGTCATCCTGCTTAAAGATACCATCTATTTGCTGCTTTAAAGAATAATAAATCAACGGACTCAGAAGAACTAGAGTATCAAGCTGGATTAAGTTGGACTGAGGTGTACATGATATTTATAATGAAACTTAAACTCACAGAAAACTCAGCTTGCTTAGCATTCTGTAATACAGTATGAATCAGTCCCAGTCTGTTCAGAGTCTGCAGAGGCTCATGAACTTCACAGACCACATCAGCGTAGCCTCAGCTGAGAACAGGAAGCATGTTGCAGGGAAGCAGATTTTGAAATTTTATGCCATGTCGTGAAGAAAAAGATGAAGTATTATGAAATGGAGAAATTCGGAGCGATACAACTGAAAAGCTGTGGGTGCAAAGTTCAGCGAGATAACTCCCTTTAGTTTCTTAATGCCTTCAAAAGTCTTTTATTACAAACATAAGGAAAGACTACCCAGTCTGAATGTCCAGCGGATGCCAAACATGCAGCCTGATGATTTGTGTGATCTGTTCAGCAGGAGGGAACTATAGTCATGGTTCCCTTTGCTGGCATGAAGGATGGTCTCATGAGGAAAGCACAGACACAGAAATCCCAAATCTCTAGACTCCACTTTTCACAGACATCACGCAAAACTATGTGGAAATCTTTCACGGGCCTGATTTTCAGAGGTGAGGAGTGCTGCATCTTCTGTTGATGGTGGTTGGAAACAGCAGCAGAACTTCAGAGCTTTTCTAACATGTGGTCTTTTAACTTTCCAGTCCCTCAGTTTCCCCACCTATTAGAGTCACCCTGATAATAGTTCCTGGTGCTATTTATTCTTACATACATTATTATGAACCGTCCAGTGTGGAATATAAGGCTTAAGTGCAGCCATGTTCATAAAACCTTTGGAGATCATTACATGGATGGTGATACAGAGGCGCAGAGTATTGTTGTAAATTTGAATTTTCTGCTGCATGTTTTCTAAATGCCAATATAAATAGCACAGGAAATAATAAAATGAATAAAACACACGACTTCATTCTAGTTCCATTTGGAAAGACAGGGTGTGAAATGAAGAGTTCTGTTCTCCAGGTGGTGATCTCCATGCATAGTATAGTGTTTGTCCTGAATTTCATTGCTTTAGAAAAAAGTCATGAAAAGTCATGATTTAGTTGGCACTTAATGTGTTTTTTATATAACTTCTGTGATACAATCAGTTACCGAGGGAATCGATGAGGAAACTTAAAGAGCAGTAAAAGCTTCAGCTATTGCTCTCTCTGCCTGGCGATTGGCTTGCTGGGTACACAAACCCCAAAAATCCCAGGTCACGTATACCTGCTGCCTGCGTTGCTGCCTGCGTGGCTGCGGCGCAGTCCGGCACCCTCTTGCCGACACTGTCACCAGCCAACCCGTGGCCAGCAGAGACAGTCGGTGAGCTGGGGCAGAGAGACTGCGCGGGGGGCTGTAAATCACCTTGCCTTTCTGCATAGCTGGGAATAGCAATGCACAAGCCATAGGCAAGTATATTAATGTCTCCAGCTATCCATAAATGAAAAATCATGTACGGCAACATTCTCTTTATTGTTATTCCAACAGAGGGCTTTTTCCCTTTTTTTTTGTATTACAGCCTCTGTTTTATTTTTTGAAAAGCATTTTATCTGCTCAAAGCTTTCTGTCCTCTTTGGCACATAAGCATTCTTTCCCATAAATAAAACCTAGTCTCTTTTACATGGATTGAGTGGCTCTGTATTTATAAAACGATAGCATTAAATTACTCAGACTTTTGATGGACGTTGAGAAGAAAGTCACAAGACCAGCAATTTCACCAAACTTGAGCAGTCACCTACAATCCTGAGAAACCGTTACCACATTGAAACCTAATACGAAGAGTGTTGGGAACGTTTTAAATTAAGTGTTTTTAATATGCTTAACCATGCATTTAATTTAAGCTTAATGAGACAGTTATTGTATGCTGACTAAATACCATGAGGTTATTAAAAACATATTTACAGAGATTAACAATGATGTAATAGATACATATTTATGCCATCACTGGTAAACCGCTAGTACTACATTTTTAATTAATTGGCATGTACTCAATATACAGTAGGCATCTGGAGATATTTGTTATATTTGGTTTATGTTGATGAAACACCAACTAGTTTAATGAGGGTTAATTGACCTAACTAACTATTAAAATATACCTTGCCTATTCTGTGGTTATCAGGACTTAAATCAACATAACATTCAAACAACTGGAGTTCAGAATGTGCTTAACAGGCATGGGATAATTCACGTGCTTATAGGTGAGCCGGGGCTTAGACGATCTGTTGAGTGGAGAGCAATTAAATTTTCCAGGAAATACCAGAATGAGAAATGAAATTGAAAAAAAAAAAAAGAAATACCAAGCAATAGGTAGGGCATAAGAAGTGAAAGTCCGAAGGGCTTCTGCCATGCAGCAGGCCTTCAGATTTCCTCTCTGCCTTTTGGTACTGTCTCAAATCTGGTCAACTGATTGAGAGTTACTGCTGGTCTAGTTATACTAACTGGGCATGTCTTCATGCTGAGATTAATTCACACTGCTTCTGATTGCTTTGCAATAAATGAAAGTTTGCTGTGGCCATGATCGGACCCCAAATATGTACTGGATAGTCAGCTGGTGAGGTTAATTTAACATGCAGTATCTGTTTTGATAAGTCTAAATGATGTGCAATATGCTTACCACAGACACCTAATTTTACATGCTGCTGGAATGTGTGTGTGCCTAATGAAAAATCTACGAGCATTTTTGGAGTAGTTAAAACACACTTTCCAGTGGTTTTAATTTAATTTTACTTTTTTATGAAGAATCTTATAGAAAGGGCACAGTGAAAAAGCAATGAAGACCAAATTGCTGTACATGAAGTTTCATTTCTGGAGAGCCAGAGAGATTAATTCACTTGCCTGTGACTTGTTCATTACTACCCCAACCTAACCAAAAAAATGAAATATCACAGAGAGCAGCTCCTCTCTTCTGTAGGTTGTAACACTGCCCTGATCACAGCACTGCAGGGCTACGGAAGAGGAAAATACTCTGGTTAATACTCTGACAACGCTGTAGCTGCACAGAGCGAATTATTCTGATGCTGCAGTTTTGTTTACTGATTCTGATATGGTTGTTTTTCTGGCCCTTATTTTATTTTATTATATTGTATCTGGAAAAGGGGCTCATTTTTCAAAGTGTTTCCAAGACTCATATGAGGATATGGCACATCATTGATCAGGAGGCTTTAGCCCAAGATTGCTGAATCACTGGTTGTCCGTGTGGCTTTCTGATCCGTACTGACAGGGAAGGGTGTGCAAGAGTGTATGTCAGTACTGGTGGGAAGAATCAAAGAAAACAGAAGAAGGACCCACTGTTAAGGTGCTTCAGGGAGATGAGATTTGTCCATTTGTTTTTTCAGACTCCAGAAGCCTTCACAATACTGGAACCATTATGGTAACAACTCTAATTTTTTACAGTCTGCCTCCAGTTGCAGGGTCTGGGGCTTTGGCTGCACTTCACAGTTTTTATCCTGGCAGCCAGAAAAAGGAAAGGCACTGTATAGGCACTGGGTTGCAGTCAGTCAGACATAGTGCTCAGGAATATTCCTGCCGCAAGCAAGGGCTGCTGTCACTACCCTTGGTCCATGGGGAAGGAAGCGATGGCACCAGACAGCTATGTAGATGTGGAAGTTTCTTGAGTTATCTGCTGCTGGGAACCATTGCTCTATAGGAACTGGTGTTTAGTGGTTTCTGTCCATTGTCAGTGGGTGAGTGGCAAAATCCTATCATCATTTTCATACCTTTCATAAGGTCTATCGACCTTCAACACCAGATTATTTTTTTTTAAGTACTAAATATTGACCAATCAGTAAATTCAAGATCCTAAGTATATCTTCATTAAGGCTTGGATCCAAAGAACTGCTGTGGATCATTATATGTATACGCATACCAGTGGTAACATTTAGATCCAAATCAAGTTTGGACTTTGAAACTGTTAACATTTTAGGATTTGGTCTGGATTTTTGGTTCAAGTGCATCTCTAAGAAGGATAAAAATAATGATGATGAGGAAAAGGTTGAATTATTCACCATTGTATTGTCCCTGAGAGTGAAAGATGCCTATGAAAGATCAAAGGTGATATCCTGACACGGGGAAATTAATACAAATATTATACTAGGCCTTTATTTGATACTTAGCTTGTCTGTAACAGTTTACAGCAGAGCTTCATAGCATCCATTTATATTGCTTAATTTTTTTAATGATTCTGAATTCTTTGTTGAACCTTTTTCAGAGGGAAAAATGTTAACTCTTAATAAGTGACATGGCATTTTATTCTGAATCAAAAGCCTTTTCTTTGAAAATGACTTAATTAACATTTCCAGGTTCATAACATTTTCATTTATTCTTCTTTTTTGTTTTTAAATGGGTTTTTAAGTTTTCCAGTGATAGTGATAGAGGTTTCCTAATGTATTAAAAAAACACAGAGTGTGCCCAGTGGGATCTGCAATCTGATTAGCTTTCAGTTTGAAGCTGAAGGAGATTAAGCAGAGAAGGACTGCTGTGCTATTAAAAAGAAAACCTGATTTCTTTTAGCCATTAGCCAATAAAATGAGTACAACTGTCAGCAGAATGGCTAAATATATTACATAGTGAGATTATCAGGTAAATATTTGAAAACGATGCAACTTTTTGAATGTGGGATAAGCTAAATTCTGCTCTTTGAGATGACTTTTAAAGCTGGAGTCATTCTATTGTGAACAACAGGGTCTGGTATTCTCTTTGAAGAGCCTCTTTGTACTGTGTTTCATCCAGCTCTCAGCACAATAGGGTCTGATCCTTGACTAAAGCTCTAAGTTGTTGCCACAGTAAATAACAAAAATAAAATTCTAATCCCACTGAAGTCACACGAAGGAGCTCCACATTTATATCTGGAATTTAGTGCAATGTGACTTCACTTGGTGATTTACGTTTGTATACTAGTTCCCCCCTAAAGACTTCACAAAGGCTTTCCAAATAGTGGTAATACTGCTGCTCTCCATTTTGTCCATTTTGCTATTCTGATGTGCCTCTAAACCTTGTAAGTGGTAAAAGCTACAATGTCCCATATAAAAATGATGGGTATCCAGCTCATATCTCCAAGTCTTAGATTTTCCAGTGTTTTGGATACATTTCGTGAAGCAAAGGATCCAAAAAGCAACTTCTATAATGTTCTCCATGAAGGTAGAATTAGGGAGAGAGAATAGATGGGTCTTCTGAATCTGATCTAGTTGATGATGTCCCTGGACATTGCAAGGGGGATGGACTAGATGAGCTTTAAAGGTCCCTTTCAACCCATAGAATCATTCTGTGATTCTATGAACTAGATACATGCTTTTCAAAGTCTTACCAGCACATCAGTTGCTCACATTTCTTGAGAACTAGACTTCTGAATACACACATTCAGAAGCCATTGTATCCCCTGCTGAAATCCATTCCCAGCCAGAACACAGCAGCTATTTAACAGGGCCTATTTTATGAGGATGTGTTCAAGCAAAATGTCATGGAAAAACAATTTTCCCCCTGAAAAACAACTGCTTAGCTCAGACAGCATCATGTCAGAAATTAAATCAGAGTAACAAAAAGTGGTGCATTCAATTAGAAACAAGGTGGTGTATGGAAGTCCTGAAAGAGGAAGGGTTAGTGGAAGATAAAGATGTAGTAGGGGCTGAGAGTTTCCAAATACACTTTTAAAAACCAAAATAATATGTTTAAAACATCAAAAGGGTAATGCAGGTATTCAGACTGGGGAAGAAAATAAGTACATGCAAGTATATACATATAAATATTTTTCTCATACCTACAGAGCCATTCATGAATGCTTACACACACATCTCCTGAGATGTAAATAACCATGTAAACTGTTTAATATATCTTTTCTACACCTATTCTAGCATTCATTTGACATGTTATATTTACATTTAGGCCCCAGCTCTGCACACCTTTGTGCATGCACTTGATTTGATACATCTTTTCTGTTCATGTCAGTGTAGTTAAGCATGTGCTTGAGAACTGGGTCTCAGACCTGAAGGCAGTGGGACCATGCAGAGGTGAAAAGCAAAGTGATGGGAAGCAGATGTTTAAGTTCATCAGTATTAGCAAAGCTCCTAAAGTCTAAAGATAAGTGTGTGCTTAAAACCCATTGCATTCAATAAGATAAAGGCTCAGAGCTGAAGTTAAGCATATGTTTTGGTGAACAGGGATGGACTGCTGTTGGATGCCACAGCACAAAAATTAAGCATATGTATAGTCTTAGCAAGCTCATAGCCTTTGATTATAAAGTCTTCTGGCAGGATGCATATTTATTTGCTTTCCTGTAAAGCATCTTTCTTTCATACAAAAACATTTACAAGCTGGAAATACAGAGAAAATAACATTAGTCTCATTTTATAATCAAGTGATTATGAGTAAAGGAAGACTGGCTCTGCCCATTCTATATTAATTCTCCTTTTCCACTGCTTTTTTATCTTCACTGAGGAGTTCAAGGGTTAAGCCATCCCAACATGCCTCACTCTCAATTTATAAAACAGAAAATCTTCCATAAATCAAAAGTTACAAACAGACTTTGTAATGTCATAACTCTTGTGACGGCTTTCCTTTTGATTGATTCCTATACATACATTCTGTCTGATTACCATAATGTGTTCTTGTGGGACAATTCAAGCAGGGTAGAAGAAAGGCGCAAGGAGAGAAGTAAATAACAAATGGTCCTGACTCCTCCTCATCGAGAGTGATTTCAGTCCAATGTTCCATCATATCAACTGGGAAAGAGAGTCTTAGGGTTTAGGCAATCAATTACAGATATGTGTAGAGGCAGACACAATCATTTCACTGATTGTCACCAGTCTAGAGCAGTGACACAGGGAAGTGATCCATCAGTCTATTCCCACTGACAATCAGAGAAAGATGGCAGACACTTGTAGACTAACAGGCACATGGATTGGCTGGCTTAGAAGATTGAAAAATAGCTGTATTTCAAACATATCTAAACCTTTAAATACCTCTGTTCGAAGATTTCTTACATTCCTAGAAAACATTTAGAGCTATTACAGGAGTCGCTCATATTATGGTGGGTGGGGAGGAGAGTAAACCTGCTTTCAAGTGCGTTAGAACAGATAGAGTGAAGTAATTGTGTTTAAGCCAGGAATATCAAGGTCTTTTCTGATTTGCCAGCTTTTATTTTCTTCTGCTTTAATGCTGTTTTTTTAATAGGTAATCTATTTTTTACGCATCAGAAGCAAAGAACTGAAAATTAGCTCATCTGTCATAAGAAATTTAGCATTAGATTTAGAGAGCATTTGTTCTATTGCTTAATACTGCTTTTTCCTCAATATACAGGGTTTTATTTATATTGAAAATCACCATGGGCCATCTGCAGTAGGGTGTAAAGCTCAGAGTGTGCCTGAGAAATCCTCTCTTCCAATAAACTTTATTTACGTTGTCAGAGCCCTACAGAAAAACAACCCACACACTCACTGGGTCTTTAGTAGCCAGCCGATTTCAGACTTAATATGTTTATTGTTTTCTTCTCATATTAAATTTCTTTTAAAATCTGGAGCCAGCAGAGTAAGAGATACACCAACTGGTTGAAATAGAAGCCGCAGAGCAGCATCCCATGAGCTGTGGAGGGCTGGCTGCAAGCTCGGGAGGAGCGTAGAAGCTCATGGACTGGCTGCTGTCAACATCCGAGCGTTAGATGAGTGATGTTTTGGCACTGTGAACTTCCCGGGCACATCTCTTGCCACTCCTCTCCTTGCAGCTCTCGCTTGATAATTGAGAATCAAAAACTTACCACTCGCGGTCAGAGAAACCATGTTCTCCCCTGCAGTGCTCACGTGTGGCCGTGGCTATGGCTCCTGCATCCCTTCTGCAGAGGGGCAGCCTCATCTTTACCTCCTTCCAAAATCTCCATTAGAGTTTGGTTTTTAAGGATGAACTTTGAAGGAAGGGGTGTCGTGCTTAGGTTGGGCAAAGGCGAATCTCCCCTGAAGGCACAGGTAAATTAATTAAGTGAAAATCCTGCCTCATGGCCCAGCAGGCCCTGAGGAGGTGGTGAAACGAGGAGCCCTGCCAAAGCTTGGAGTGAGGTACTGTGGGGTGAGGAAGAAGCCTGCCCCTGAGGCAGATGGAGTTGGATTTTTCATCCGTACCCCAACAAAGGATGTATTTTTTTCAGCCCAGGGACTGAGAGAGGCTCACAGGCTTCCCAGGCGTGTTTGATCCTCCCACCTCTAAGCTTCTGTGGGTGGTGGAAATGCTCCCACAGGGCTTTGATTAGAGCAGTCTCTTTCATCTGCCTGATGGGTCATGGTGGCATCCAGCATTTCCCTTGAGGCTCCCACCCCTAAAATGCCTCTGCTGCTCCCAGAGTCTTACACCCCGCTCCTCAGGTATGTCCTCCATGCCAGGAAAGGGATCGAGTCTCGATCTGTGTCAGGGCATCCTCACCCCTCTCCCCAGCAAGAAAGGACATGCCAAGCTCTGTATTTATGATATTTATTGATGTCCTGAGAGCAGTGTATAGCTGACTGGTTGTTTGAACCTTGATCCTGTCTTCCCAGTCCTCAAGCACTCCGAACACATGAAAGCATCACATTTTGGTGTTTTTTCAGGTGGAGAAGGCATGAAAACAAAATCTGGGAGCTCACACTTTAAATGTACCCAGGCCCCCTCTCTAGGACATCACTGACAAAGTTCTTAGATAACATTAGTCTGACGGCAAAATGTATAAAATAGAATTTATTATTAATTCATAAAGAGCTTTGATATCTATCTATTGCTCTTCTCTTGTAATGATTTTTAATGTCATCATGGTTTTTAATTTTGCATGAAACCCATCGTCGTCTGTTTTCATTTGTTTGGTAAACCTTGTCTGTTTTATTAAGAAAATCCCAAGGCTTCTGTGGGTATTTGTGCAACAATAAGAATAAAGAAATGTTAATAGTAATTTTTTTCTAGCTCAATGCAACATTAATTTCAGCACCACATTCTGAGGATTTTATTTTTATAATTTCTCAACCTGGGGAAATATACTTACCATTCCCAAAATCCAGTAACCCAAATGAAGAGTGAAAAATCCTCAGTGTCCTAAGATCTTGTGCAAACCTTAACTTACCTTTTATTTACTATGTATGCTACTGCAAGCCAATATGAACCATAACTCCATTTAGATAATAATAATCAAATTATCCAAACCTGGGAGAACATGTTTTAT
This sequence comes from Phaethon aethereus, assembly GCF_964289735.1. Taxonomy (NCBI): domain Eukaryota; kingdom Metazoa; phylum Chordata; class Aves; order Phaethontiformes; family Phaethontidae; genus Phaethon; species Phaethon aethereus. Next base: position 32,534,689 of record NC_138584.1, on the reverse strand, counting down.
AGATTTTGGTCTAAATTTAATACAAAAATGCAGTAGTCCTTGTTTGGAAGAGTTTATTAAGGGTTAGCAAAGAAAAAGCTTTTTCAATAGTCTATAACTCTCTAATGGCCTTTTTCAAATAAAATGGGAAAGAATTTGAAAAGAAACCTATATCAGTGAGCCGCAATTGTAACATTACAGTACAGGTCTATAAATCTTGACATGTTCAGAAGATTGCCTAAACCAGCAATACAATCTGTCCAAACCTCATTGTCTCCATGACCAGCCAGACTCATTTTAAGAAATGTATGTGGTCTTCAACCTAATTTTATCACCTTCATTTGTAAACTAGTCAATCAATCAAAGCATCCTGTGAGTCTAAATAGAAAAAGGAGTGCATTTTCATGCATTTCCAGACAGCACAGTCAAAAATTAATCTCCACTTGATCAGACATTCCTTGCCCTCATCTCAATAGACCATCATTAGGGTCAGCAATGTATATTAAAAATAGAGTTGCAGCGAACTGTTCGCCAGGGATTCTTTGCAAGCTACCTGCTGCCAGATCAGTGAGCTCATGGCTCCCTAGGAGCCTGCAAGAGAAGACTGGGTTCATCCAGGAAAGAGCAGCCTAAAAATAAAGTTAAAAATGGGTAAAGGAGAATTGTCAAGAAACTCGGATGTTCCACCAGCTGTTTCTTGCACCCTGAGCACAGGGAGATGACACCTCGGTGAAATGTACAGTGGGATCCCAGATAACACCTCATCTCGTGATCCCTTTCCTACTTACATTATGGAGCCCTGTTCCTCAGGGCTCAGTTTTGCATCCAGTCTTGTTTAATATTCTTTATCGATGATCTGGATGAGGGGATCGAGTGCTCCATCGAGTGCTCCCTCAGTAGGTTTGCAGATGACACCAAGACAGGTGGGAGTGTTGATCTGCTGGAAGGCAGGAGGGCTCTGCAGAGGGATCTGGACAGGCTTAATCAATGGTCGGAGGTCAACTGTATGAGGTTTAATAAGGTCAAGTGCCGGGTCCTGCACTTGGGTCACAACTACCCCATGCAAGGCTACAGACTTGGGGAGGAGTGGCTGGAGAGCTGCCTGGTGGAAAGGGACCTGGGGGTGCTGGTTGACAGCCAGCTGAACATGAGCCGGCAGTGTGCCCAGGTGGCCAAGAAGGCCAACAGCATCCTGGCCTGTATCAGCAATAGTGTGGCCAGCAGGAGCAGGGCAGTGATCGTGCCCCTTTACTGGGCACTGGTGAGGCTGCACCTCGAATCCTGTGTTCAGTGTTGGGCCCCTCACTACAAGAAGGACGGTGAGGTGCTGGAGCGTGTCCAGAGAAGGGCAATGGAGCTGGTGAGGGGTCTGGAGCACAAGTCTTATGAGGAGCGGCTGAGGGAACTGGGGGTGTTCAATCTGGAGAAGAGGAGGCTGAGGGGAGCCCTCATCGCTCTCTACAACTACCTGAAAGGGGGTTGTGGCGAGGTGGGTGTTGGTCTCTACTTCCAAGTAACTAGTGATAGGATGAGAGGAAATGGCCTCAAGTTGCACCAGGGGAGGTTTAGACTGGATATGAGGAAAAATTTCTTTACTGAGAGAGTGGTCAAGCATTGGAACAGGCTGCCCAGGGAGGTGGTGGAGTCACCATCGCTGGAAGTGTTCAAAAAATATGTAGATGTGGCACTTTGGGACATGGTTTAGTGGGCATGGTGGTGTTGGGTTGATGGTTGGACTTGACGATCTTAAAGATCTTTTCCAACCTTAATGATTTTGTGATTCTGTGACTATCTATAGACATTATTCTTATACATTTTCCTACTTACAGATGTATTTACCATGTGTGAGATGAGACTGAGGCTGGGCAGGTTTATGTTGGGGAGGTGGGCAGTGGGCATGTACTCCCTTCCAAAAGCCGTAATTCCTACTTTTCCATCATGGAGTTTATGGCCTCTTTTACTGCGCACTTTTGGTGTGCTGCTGTCCTGTGGATATAGCAAGGTATATTGCAACTGACCCCTTCTCTGCCTTGCAGCTGCTTTTCTCACCTCAGGCAACACTGAGAAACCACTGAACTGCTGTAATGGGTCTTGTGAGGATTTCCAGCTGATGCTGGAGTGCCGTACGAATGGCAAAGCTGCCGACTGCCTGTGGGGAGCCGTGGCTGAGCAGCCTGTGTGTGCCCTGGGACCCTGCTCTAGCCAAGCAGGGGCTGGGGGCTGGTCAGGGCAGCACAAGCAAGATCAGTCCCCAGAAGTCGGGACAGACCTACAAGTCTGTCCTGAAGGGCACAGTCCAGGTGCTGTTGGTGGGAAGACTCCCGTTGTCCTCAGGTGGAGCACAAAGTAAGGCCACATGGAAGCTGGCCTGGATTCAGACATCTAATGAGGCCAGGCTGCAGGCGGTTTGCAGAAATGTTGTTTTACACTTGAATTTTTCTTGGAAAATGTAAGAGGATTTCAGGGAATCTGTGATATCCTTCTCTACTCATACTTTCAAGGAGAAAGAAGTTTATATTCAAGTGGCTCTGCCCCAACCTGCAAAACCTTATTAAATGACTGGGGAACCCTTTCCCAGAGGTTTTTACTTCTTTAATTAAAGCTAGAGTACAGAGGATGTTAGTCACTTGGGAACAGGGCCCTGAACTTCTGCTGGGTGCCTCTTAGTGCAGTGACAACTGTTTGCTGGATTACATGGTGGATTCAGTGGGTGTTTTAGATTGATGATTATGTGATTCTTGGCCATCTGCTTCTTGTTTGCTGGTGCAGGTGACAACCTCGACAGAATGGGATGAGATGAAGAAGCACATATACCATGTAAGGCCCTATTCCCCCCACTTACATCCATGGAAATCCAGAGGCTGTCATTTTTTTTTAAATAGGTATTTCTTATTTACATCACCCCTTATGAGTTCTTTAGCAACTGCAAACGTTAAGCAGGAGAGAGGTTTCACACGCACCAGCATGGCAAGACGGTGGTGGTCCACCCACATCTGCTGCGTGGACCAAGGAGGAGCTGCCCTAGGAGGCTCCAGTAGAGACCCTGACGTGGAGAACCTGAATTGAAGACCTTCCAAAAACTTGGGACTTCAGATAAAATGGTCGCAACACTTTTCAGGTTTATTAGTCGCTAATCCCTGACCATCAGTCTTTGCAAGTGCAAAACATTTTTGCTCTTACATATCTATATGAAATTTCCAGGGAATATGCAGAGACTTTAGAGCCGATTCCTCCTCTTTTCAAGTTTTTTTTCCACAAGGGGTCATTGCAGAGCAGAGCAAGGATGACTTCAAAAACTGGGTGATTTTTTCCTTTTCTGAAGTGTAGTAGACATTTAGATGCAATTATTTTAACTAGAATTGTTAACAGTATTAATTTGTAGCTGAAAAATACCATAATGCCGTAATAATAATTATTTGGTTGGTGTTCCTGTCAACTACGTTAAGACTGAGCAATGTTTTAGTATAACTACAGGTCTTTTAACAAAATACTAACATAAAGAGTCCAACGGGGGAAATACAGAGATTTGCCTCTGTGTATAAATGAAGTTTTTAAAAATAGGTATAGATTTCTGTGTGGTAATTAGGATAAAAGGAGAAGACTGAAGAGGAGATGTTTCTGAACTGAAAATTAAATTCAGCCATACATCTAAAAAGAATATCAGAAACAATTGTCAACCATCAAACTACTGTTGACTCCTAGATAACTGCCTGATCTTATGTTTCCTTTTCCTTTTCTTTTCTTTGGCAAATAAAGTCTTTTCAATAATTCAGGCAAATGGCATGACAAATACAAATAATTGAGCATATTAAGCTTAAAAATAAAAACATATTTTATCATATGTAACTTTAAAAGTAATCATATAATTAATGGGTGAAAAACAGGGAGAAAGATTGCCAGAGATTAAGATTAAGCCCTGCAGAAGAGAATGTTCTAACTAGAAATTGGTTTAATTAATAGCACATTTTACATAATGATTACAGTGTAATTGCGCTGACTAGCAGAGTGTCATTAAATATATCCATGCTCCTTTACAACACCCTAAGGCTAAAAATAATGAGTTACATTGAAAATCACTATGCAACAGGTTCATAAATAACATTTAAGCCTATACAAGGCGAATACTTATAAATAATAAATATTTGCCTTTTGTAATTGAAGAAAAAATGACAGCCTTCTTTTTCTACTACCCTGTAGATTGTCATGTTATAATGCTGAAAAGATTTTTTCCCCTTGCGTTCTCTAGAAAGTGTTGAATAATTTATTCAAATGCTAATATTCCACATAGTCTGACTTTGAGGAACAAATATTCCTACATAAAGAATAAATGCCAAGTTGCTTATTACCAGCTTCGCTTTACTTTGCATCATGCAGTCCCCAAAAAACTATCACAGTCTATTACAACGTGTCAAATGAAGTTAGTGGCCAGATTTTCTTCCAGAATAGTTACATTCTTTTTTATTTAAAAATTACCCCTTCTCCCAAAATGTTCATCATGCTCAGAGCTGTTATGTAGCAACAGCTGCTCCTCAGCTCCAAAAAGGACGACATCATAAACCTGATAACTTTTTAATCTGTAGGTTTTCTCTGGTGAATCAGGAGTGTCTAATAAAAACAGGTTTGATTTCATATTAGCGCAACACTGACATTTGAAAGACCCCCAAATGGTTAGTATTTAGCTGCCTTACCAAATGCAGCAACCTCTCCAATGTCAAAATAAAGCAACACGCAGAAACGTCCGTTCAGGAGATGGAAATGTTCTAGAGAGCTACAGCCTTACAGTGGGTTTTAGCTCCCACCAGCGCTCAGGCCATGCCAATGCCAATGGAGGGCATGTTGATGTCATCAAAAGATGGGCCTGGTTGGATGTCCTCTTCTCCAGTGGCAGAAATGGGGTAGTAACTCAGCTATTAGAGGAAAGGGAGAAGTGCAGTGCTGCTTAAATATTTGTCTTTGACTCTAGAGGTTTCCCATGCTCTGTGTGCTATCTTCCTCACCCATAGAGCTGAATCTTGGTCTCCAATGAATTGATAATGATAATAAAAATGAACTAATTTCACCTGTGCAGAACCTAAATGCACCACAGGCTGGATACTGGAACCACAAGTCTTGAGGCACTCGAATGACTTTGATGCATGCCCAGCAGTGTCAACTTTTCACATTTTGAGATATTTGCTGACATTCTCACGTTTCTCATTACAGAAAGAGGATTGTAATATTGTAGTATTAGAAACAGAAACTTTATATTGCCTGAGCACTAACGAAACAGGATGAGCACCTACAATGGAAAAAAACCAGTTTGGTACGAGGAACAAATATGGTATTTGCTGGTGATAAAACATTCTCAGGATGAGGGTAGAAGGAAAGGTCTGATAATGCCTGGAAAGGACTCTCTATTTTTTTTGGACAGGACAAAATCCAATTGTCCTTACTCATTTATTGCCAAAAGGAACACAGGTAAAATTTTCTTGTCCCAGTCAGACAGATTTTTTTCCTCCTTTTATTGAAGCAAGGATGATACACCCTTCCACCCACAGGAGAATGACCCCTTTTTATCATTATCTTAAACACTGCACAGCAGAAGATGAAACCCTACATACATTTGGAGCGTTCGGTGAAGCAAAACAAGTGTTAATCATGATGGAATTTGCATAGTATCCTGGTTTTCTGTCTCAGTTTAAAGAGAAAACTACACTTGCATCATTGTTGGCCTCCCTGCAAAATCACTAAAACTTTTTCTTTATTTCTAATCATTTTTACAGGTTACAACATCCCACTGGGATCTCCAGAGCCCACTTCACAGAAAGTGCAAGCAAAGGTGGGAATGGACTACCAACGGGAATCCGGACTGAGGTGGCTAGAGAGCAACTACTCCTTACATATCACACCAGAAATGCCTTTGTCAACATTAATCAACCCTGCTGACAGCTGTGGGAGGTAAGAAATACTGCATATTTCCCCTTTTAACATTAAGGAACTGACAAAAAGTTAGCTTAGATGACTGGTGTTGCATCACAGAAGTCAAAAGTAGAGGGGAAAAAAGAATCCAGGGGTTCTTAGCCCTTCGTCTTTGCTTAGTTTTCTAACATAATAGCGCACTAATGAAAACTTTGGTGTATCCAGACATTGCACCTGAGAATATCTTGCTATTACTGTGTGCATAGTATTACGGTGCCAACTTTCGCAATTTTACTGAGGAGCTCAGAAACAATAATTTTCTTGCTTTTCCAAAATACCTCCAGCATCTGTAGACATGCCTACATGAGAGCCTTGTTCTACCTTAGGGAAAAAACTGCTAGCCTTGCTGACTGCAAGCAAAATTCAAGAAAGCCATTTTTAAAGGCTAGCACTTTTTAATTGTTCCATCTCTCTTTATTCTTAATGCTGGAGCTAATAACAATACAAATATGCTGAAATTCTTCCCTTTAGGGTAGAAAGAACACCCTGTGTCTGCCTGTGGTTCTCTCTGCTCCCCAGGCTGTTTGTGCTGTACACTGTCCCCAGCGCGCACAGCCTTTCCAGGGAGTTGACCATCTTCCCTTCCCCTGGTAAGTGCTGTCTGTGGGAGCTCCATGGACACAACATGGGCTTCTGGAGATCCTGGAGTGAGCCCTGCCTTGAGCTAGGTAGATGGTGTGGCACAGCATAGCACTGAAACAAACTGGGCTGAATCAATGAGCTGTTAAGCTGCTTCTGCTCAAGTTCAAGTTCTTTAGCTTGGGAAAACAGGTCAGGTCCAGAATAAGGCCTACCATGCAGCCTGCGGTCCTGCGCTGATACTGCTTAAGCATTTCTGCACCACGCTAGCGATCCTGAGTGTGCTCATCTGAAAGCACCCAGCTTGTACACATGCCCGAAATTTGCTCCCACTCACACAGGACTGGTTGGGTTATGGTTGAGCTGCACCTCCCCACAGCGGTTCTACTTTTTTTGTTGGGGACACTGGTTGCTTCCAGCACAGCGACCTTCCAGCTCTGCAGCTTAGCAAGGGATGTCCCTCCCACAGATTTCTCATTTCTGGTCCTACTCTCCTATTCTCCCTGGGAGAAATAAGAACAAATAATAAAACCTTTTCAAACTTACCTCCTGGCAGGATCCCCATCTATGTCCCATTGGTCAGTTGTGGTGCTACAGTCACCAACACAGTCCTGAAGGTACCTTGTGGCAAGTCTTTTCTGCATGGAGACTGAGCACCAGTGTTTCACTAGCTTGCAGTGCACACACAGGCTGGAGCTCAGTGTTATCAGGGAGCTGTGCTTTCAGGGCTATGTCCACAATAATAGCTGCCTTTTGGCTGCTATGATGAACAGGTTGAACAGTATTTTTCACATTAAAATGCTCCAAAACACAAGTAGATCAGGAATTGCTTGCCCTGGACCTTGGAGGGGATTGCAGCATTTTGTAAAGAGCACCAAAATATGGTTTTTTTTAGTATTAGATAGTTTGTCCCTTAATTCTCTCTTTTAATACCTTAATTAATTTAGCTCAATAGTTTAAAGATCATACCTGACATAGGAAACATAATGCATTAGTGTATATTTGGATTCTGATCCAAAGCCAGTTGATATCAGAAGTCCTACAAAGGCAACTCTTTTTATTACTATTACAGGAAAAAAAGGGATGCTTTTTGCCAAAGAAAAGGGAATAAAATGCCAGCAGATTTAAAAAGCTTAAATTTGCATAGCTGAAGTTAAGGCACAATACTTCTACAAAAGTACAGAAGGGCAGAATTTAATCCAAGAAGAAAGGTTAAGAAAGATTAAGAAAGAATGTCTTCCCCTGTTTGTTCACATCTACTGGGCAATAATATAATTTTCAGTCTCACGTCTCTATTTCAGACCACATATGGCAGTAATATTGGATCTTCACCATCGCAGCTTAACCATGACTAAACAGGTTGATGAATGTCATGCATCTTATCATCATACATGCATATTTTTAAATATAATTCACTTTTGATCTGCACCCTTGTGCAGTGGTGAATGAAAACAGTTAAGATTTCTTCCACTGTCTGCCTTTAAATGTATTAAACAGCCCTGCTGTCAATAGATTATATTCTTGTACAATGATAATAGCCCAAAAAACTAAGAGGCCTTGTCAGGAATTGCAGTTGTCACAGTTTGATGCAAATGATTTTACTTGGTGTTCATCTGCTGCACAATCATCTCATAATCTGGATATACATCACAGCATGACATGTAAATTTCCTGCTACTCTGCTTTCATTTCCAGAGGCAGCAATCAAATGAAAACCATTCAACCTCACCAAAATGTATAAATAATTTTCATTCAAACATATTAACAGTCAAAATATGAGAATTTATCACAGAGCACTACGCCTTTTAAGAAGCAATAAAGACTTTACTTTTTAAGCATATTTCTACTTAGAAAAGTAATATGAACAGTAACTTGCAATTTTAAAAGAGGATTTAAAAGTCTGCACATAACACCTAATCTTCAAACTTAAGTGTGCTGATGCTGCTTTGCTACACATACTGCTTGGGAAAAAATAGCCTAGTAAAGGGGTGGAAAAAAGGAGAACACAACTTGCTTCCAAGGGATACTATTCAAATGACTACTTTCTCCTCAGATTTTTCCCATAAAATAAATATAAGCATTCAAAGAACAGCAAATAAAATACTGTGTCAGAGAATCTGGTGGTACAGCAATTAAGATTTCCTTTATTTTACTTCTTAATTTTCATTTATACTCTAGATTATATTTTAATTTAGTTGAGTTTAAGTATTTTTTTCTATTGACCACCTTCAATTTCAAAAGAGATATTACGAGCAGGAACACCTCCAAAAAAGACCTCTTTTAAAACACATCCTATGAAATTCAAAAATACCAAACAACATTAGCTTGAACTCCAGGTCCACCAGTGTCAGCTGTCAACTAATCTCCTTTCTGATGAAAGTATCAACTGAAGAAGGAAAATAATTGCCCTAACTGCCTGGCTGTGAAGTTGAATGGGAGATGCAAGTCTGGCAGCATTTTCCAGCTCGTGTGTCTGCCTCAGCAGAGGCTGAGTCTGCCGAGGAGGTTTCAACTCAGTTCTTTGGGAAACGAGGGACGGGCAAGCTCTTGGCTGGCTCAGTCGTGGCTTCATCCTTCTGGTGCTGGAGAGAAAACAGCTGACGACTCCAGTACTGCAGGACTGGCCTTCTGCTGTGGCCCCAGCAGGAACGGTGCTAGTCATTACTGGCTAATGCAGGACCCAGTGCTAAAGCACTGCCTGTCAGGTGGGGGGCACAGCACCCTTTTACCACTGGGCAGTAGTATTCTTGCTATACAGCACCATTAGGGCAAAGCCCAGAGGGTATTTTGTATAAAGTACAGGTTAAGTCAGCCTGCACTTACTTCTTAAATGGACCTTTTTGTCTGTATCAGCAGCAGATTTGCCCTACTTGCCAAGCTACACTTCCACGTCGCTGGGTCCACTCTTTTGCCCAAATCCATTCACTCCTGGGGAACTGCTGAGGTCCCTGGAGCCAGCCACTTGCCAAGTGAGGGGAACAATCCTTTGCATAGACAAGGAATGCAGGAACAAAGGATGGTTTGCCGTTCTTATTAATGGTGGTGCTGAAAAAAAATGCTGCTTCCCTATAAATTGGGTGCTTTTTTGAGAAACAGGTAAAAACTGCTAAGATGACAGTTTTTCCCATTTTTCCAGTGAGTGTGTCTGAGGAAGTAGAAGTGCAATAACCTGGGGTACAGCAGGCTCAGCCATTTGAAATAAAACTTTGCAGTACTAATGTTTTTGTAACTGCTTTCATATTGTAATGATATTTTTCCAAGCACTGGTTTTATTTGATCTTAAATACCTTTTTGGGAAAGTCCAGTGAGCTGACTCTAATAAAATCATGCTATTGAAAAAAGGTTTAAGTGGAATGTTCAGAATAAATTACAAAACTGCATGCAAGAATACCAGCTAGTGCTGCAATAAAAATCTGGAAATGAGGATTCTTGCAATATATTTTAAAGAAGTAGTATACTTTTTTTTTTGTTCATTTTTTTCACAGAATGTTTCATAATAGAAAGTCTTCACAACGTGAAAGAGAGTGAATGAATAACGAATGAATAAACTGCCAAAGAAATTGCATTTTAAAAAAACTTGATTTTTTTTCATAGAGAATATATTTCATATCATTTTCAATAACTTTTGGGAGATAATAGGAAAAGTAATTCTGTTCCATTTTGCTATGCCAAAATACCTAAATTACATCATACTTGGACTGTCAGATTTCACACACACAGACACACACACATGTGTTCAGATGCTTTGTATCAGGAGCTGACATAAAGAAAATGACAGTTGGTTTTTCTCCATGCTCTGGAAAATCCTGAAGAGTCCATAGTAAGGGACTTCCAGAATCTAACCAAGATTTTTCATAGACTTCCTCTCTCCTGTAGATCAGACAATTGAATTCCTATGACTGAATCCAACTTTACAGGCCAGTCAGTCTCAGCTTTGTGCCCAGCAAGATCATGGAGCAGATCCTCCTGGAAACTGCTAAAACACGTGGAAAGTAAGGAGATGACAGCCAACATGGCTTCGCCAAGGGCAAATCGTGCCTGACAAATTCGGTAACCTTCTACAATGAGGTTACAGCATTGGTGGATAAGGGAAGAGCAACTGACATCATCTACCTGGACTTGTGCAAAGTATTTGACACTGGCCTGCATGACATCCTTGTCTCTAAATTGGAGACATGGAATTGACAGATGGACCACTCAGTGGATGAGGAATTGGCTGGACGGTCGTACTCAAGGAGTTGTGGTTAACATCTTTGTCGGTGACATGGACAGTGGGATTGAGTGCAGCCTCAGCAAGTTTGCAGACAACACCAAACTGTGTTCAGTTCAGTCAACATGCTGGAGAGAAGGGATGCCATCCAGAGGGACCTTGACGGTCTTGAGAGGTGGGCCCATACAAACCTCATGAAGTTCAACAAGGCCAAGTGCAAGGTCCTACACATGGGTTGGGCCAAACCCAAACACAAATACAGGCTGGGTGGAGAATGGATTGAGAGTAGCCCTAAGGAGAAGGACTTGGGGGTGTTGGTTGAAGCTCAACATGACCTGGCAATGTGTACTTGCAGCCTGGAAAGCTTACTGTATCCTGCGCTGCATCAAAAGAAGTGTCCCCAGCAGGTCAAGGGAGGTGATTCTTCCCCTCTAGTCCACTCTGGTGAGGCACCACCGGCAGTGCTGCACCCAGCTCTGGGGCTCCCAACATAAAAATGACATGGACCTGTTGGAGTGAGTCCAGAGGAGGGCCACGAAGATGATCAGAGGACTGGAGCACCTCTCCTATGAAGACAGGATGAGAGAGTTGGGGTTGTTCAGCCTGGAGAAGAGAAGGCTCCGGAGGACCTTACAGCAGCCTTCCAGTACCTGAAGGGAGCCTACGAGAGAGATGGAGAGGGAGCATTTACAAAGGCATGTAGTGATAGGACAAAGGGTAATGGCTTTAAACTGAAAGAGGGTAGATTTAAATTAGACATAAGGAAGAAATTCCTCACTGTGAGGGGTGGTGAGGCACTGGAATAGGTTGCTCAGTGAACTTGTGGATGCCGCATCCCTGGAAGTGTTCAAGGCCAGGTTGAATGGGGCTTTGAGCAGTCTGGTCTAGTGGAAGGTGTCCCTGCCCATGGCAGAGGGGTTGGAAATAGATATTCTTTAAGGACCCTTCCAACCTAAACTATTCTATGATTCTATGAACTCTAGCAATAGAGCAGGAGAGACTCACCTCAAGAGAACTAGGGAAGGCTTTTCCAGTTGTGACACATCTGTGTTTTGAATTGCATAGCCTGAACTACAAGCAAAACTAGGACTCATGGTGAGGTTGGTCACTCAGTGCAGATGGTGCCTTGGACCTAGCTGGAGGAGCAAAAGACATGACAAAATATTGATGAACCTGGGGAAGGACCTACCGGACACTACAAACATCTTCTCAGGTGCTCACCCGCTTGCTGGATTTATGTGAAGGCTTGCCAGGATTGCCCACATGCAACGTTTGTTCCACCCAGCACATGAACTGCTCTGCTTTAGCTGCACTGACTTTGCAGCAGCCCAAGAGGCAAGGGGGAGGACATCTCTGCAGACATGGCTGGTCCTTCAGCCTGGAGGTGGTGTCCTGCAAGACAGCTTATCCAGCCTAGCTGCTGCCCTAATTGAGTGGAGGTGTCAACTGTAGCAGCAAGCTTTAAAGAGGGTTTTGATGGAGGACGGTGTTGCAGATGACAGTATGACAGGCTGCAAGGAAGGATGTATGCTTAAATATTAATCCACAGCAGCTATAATGCCAGTCCTATCTGTTCCTTTCCTTTTTAAGAACTTAACATGAACAAGTAACTTGTTGCCTTGTTATACTGCTCCTCCACTTAGACTCTCTGTTGGGTCCTTGTAGAGGATGTCAAGTGATGAGGGAGAGAGAAGCTAAGGGACGCAAACTAACAGCCATTAGCTGAAGCAAAAACTACTTCTTTATATGCCAGCTTGCCTCCATGGCAGAGAAGATGATGCTGTCAGTCATCAACTGGAAATCCCTCCTGTCTGTAGTTACATGCACTGTGAGGAGCAAGAAGGAACGGCCACTTACTCAGCTCTGGTGACTTTTGACTACTAGCCTGTCCACTGGCCCAATCTTGAGACAGAAACCTGAAAATATCTTCTCAATATGTCTTAATAACAACTTAATCTGAAGCCTATTCAAAGCTGGTGGCCTGTACTGTATCTCACTGCCTTCAGCTTGAAACTTAGATCCTCTTTGTTCTTGCTGGCCTTGTTCAACTTTCTCAAACATCTCCCAGCAAGTGCATGTGGAAGGGAATATGTCAGACCAAGATTCCTTCCTCTGCCTTGCAGGAAGAGATCTTCATACTTCCAGTGCATTCATCAACCTGGACATCCACCACTTTGCTCCCCACCTCTGCCATCTTCCTTAACAGGCTCTTACATGAGTGCAATCTTCTCTAAAATCATGTCCCTTGCTACACTGACATCAAAATTTAACTGGAACCTTGATGTGATTACCTGGCCAGTTAGCTGCATGCTGGTGGGGCATAATGGTTAATGGGACAAAACTAGAAAGAAGGATTAAATAAAGACCTGAGCATGAGTTTTGAGTGGGAAGTAAAAGCAAAAGGATGGAAACCATGGACTCAAGATATTGTAGGATGCACTACAACTGATTCTACAAATAGGGTCCGTCAGAATGAATGCTTATCTGTTTTAGGATTTTGGCTGCCTCCTCGTTGCAAAGTATTTCGGTCAGAACCATATTAAATCAAAAATCAGAACTCCAACATTGTGAGAAAGCATGGGTTCAAGCAGACCTGAGTGGCCAGCAGTCCTGGTTGCGCTAAAATACTGGTATGAGTGATAAGACCATATGTACTGACACTGCAAAAAAAATGTAAAATGCTTCTTGGTTTGTGCAGCATCACCACTGACCTAGCATTAACATTCATGACCGCCCTGGTTAACATCTGTGTATCTATCTGTTTACTAACAATGGATAGCTAGACAGAAGTATCACAGATGACCGTAAAAACAGAGTGCTAAAATTTGTTCCTAAGCTTTGTTTTCTAACATTTAGAATTGAGTGTTTTTTTGCAGCAGAGGGTGGTAATTCTTTAATTGTATCTGCCTACTCCAGGAGAAAACAGAGCGTACAAATATAACAATCACAATATTTAAAGCCATAACTGTAATAACCAAAATCTGAGGTTATCAGGTTTAGTGCTAATTTATGTTGAGACATGTCAAATCTGAATTTCAGAGAGGCTGAAGCCCATGAATCCAGACCTTACCTCCACTATTGCTGCTTCTTCTAAGTCAGTTAATTCTTCACTTACTTTCCAAAAAGTGACTGATACTTATTTCCTTAGCTTATTAGAGAACCCTAAGGACTGATTTATAAAAGTGAGCATTTTAACAAATAAAGGAATTGCTAAGAATTTTTTGAGGCTGGGTAAACATCATACAGCTGCTGAGCTCTGGCCAAAGCATCTTCAGTGTATTTTTCTGCAGGTTTTGCAGGAGCTACTGGCACTTTTTTGTGTTAGGGTTCAAAAGGAAATGATAAAGGCAGGCAGCCTTGTCATCAGCCCTATCTCTTTGCTGGAGTCCACTGTACTGCTTATAAAAGTGAAAAAAAAAGCCCCAACAAAACAATTCCTGTGGTTTTCTTCTTTCCAGTTTCTAGCTTTCACAGCCAATGGGTCATCCAGAGAAGTATCCCTTTTGTACTAGCAAGTGCTAGTAAGAGCAATGTTTGCTCAAACCATACACAGACCCACAAAATGAGAGACTATATATTGCAATGTAAATTAGCCACATGGTGATTTAGGCAACAAACCTGAAACCCCTAAAGATTTCAGGACAAATGCTCCTTCTACTTCTAAAAATCAGTTTAATCTGGATTTATATAGGTGTCACTGAGATCCCGACTAGCACTTCTGATCTACCAGACAAGGGAAATTAGCCGTCTTATCGAGATAAATGGCCCTGATGTGGCCAGCATCAGAGAGAGATGTAGCTACTGAGAATGAAGTCAGCAGACGGGGAAACAGAAGTCAAAGGAGCTTAGATCCCTTGGGCTACCAGAACTGGAGAGGCAGGAGGGGAAAACAGTGTTTGGCTTAACGAAAGGCCCTCTTTCAGTCCTTGTACCAGGGTGTGTGCCACTGATGAGGCTGAGGGAAAAGGAAAAAGGTGGAAATTTTCAGAAGTTAGTGACGTCCTATGAGAATAAAAGCCATTCAGGGTCCAGGGAGAATCCTTCAAGTGCTTTTGCAGCACCCAGAATTGTGATCCAAGCAATTGGACCCAATTGTGATTCCTCTGTCACCTAATCTTGGTGTTTAGAATGTCTGAAACCTGAAGGCATTTCTGTTTCCCTAAACATGTACAGGATTGACTGCTTCTGTATGGAAATGGAGGCTCTAACCCCCACAACACACTGATGCACCTACAAATGCCTTTGTAGGTTTGGGTCTGAACCTTCTGGCTTTGTCTATTCAAATTCTGAATTGAAAAAATGGTGAGATGGTCTCCATCTGGAGTCATGGAGCCTGGTCAAAGCAAGACTCTTCAAAGAGCAGGCAGAGTAGTCTGGAAAGAAATGGGACTGGATGTCTGGGAGACTGATTTATCAGATCCGCCTTGAGGTTTCTGTTACTGCTGCTCCTAAAAGACCCCAGGTGACGTCTGAACCTCTTTAGCCTATAGTGAAGTGCTTCAAATTCTACCAGGGCATGAATCCCAGCCGGCATCCAGTTGCTTGGAGGGAGATGGGAGAGAATGGGTATTTGAAGTACTGTGCTTCAAAGCTTTGATGGAAAAGTTCCACGAAGAAAACCGCTGAGTGCCAAAAGAAGAAGCGATTTTCTTTATGGAGCAGCCTTGCTATGTCCAATTCTAAGTCACACTTTTTATGGGGAATAAATACATACTCCACAAATTTTAATGACCACTCATATTTTTATTTCAGTAGCTTAAATATTTTTCTTTCAACTCTAGGAGGAGAAAGGGGCGGCACGTTTCATACTGCTATCCCCCAGATTTTCTGCTGTCTGATTTGGCCACTCAAGGAAGATTTTTCTGCATTGCAAGCTGGAAGCACCAAAGAGTCTAGAGCAGCTCTCCTGAAGACCAGTACTGTTTGTTGCCTTCTGCCCAATTAATCCAGCAATCAGCTCCACCTGAGCAGGATCTTGCACCCATGCAGAGCCATTGTTGACTTGAGTGGGATCCCTCGGCCGTGCCAGCCTTCACCACATCGTTTCAATGGAGCAATGAGGCTCCCCAGGAAAAGTGACTTCAGCAAAGGTGATCTGAGGCTAACCTCCAACACTACTTTAGTAGACCTGTGGGGTTTTTTCCCTGCAGAAATCTCTCAGTTGCCCTTGAGAGCACAGAGCACCCTAATGCCCCTTACAAGGGCATTTCTGCAGTTTTAAAGCCCAGAATTAGACTTGCTGGCTGATGTGATATAATAATAAAAATAGTATCCCAACACTGGAGTGGTATGTACAGGAAGCAGTATTTTTTATACCATTAGCCATACCTGACTTACCACAGATGATCAGATCTAAGTTCATACAGAAAGCCCCGCTAGTGTTAATGGTATATTATACTATAGTAGATGGATGTGAAATATGTTAATGTGCACACAGTATACCAAAACATCGTTATTAAAGTTGCTTAAGTTAGGAAAAATGTATTTTCCTGGGTGATGCTAGTTTGACTCACTTATGTCTCATTCAGTCCCTTATTGTGGGTTTTCCATAGGATACAGAGATTTAGCTTGCTCTGGAGGTGACTTGGAATTGTTTTCTTCAGGATTCTTTAGTATGTGCCCTGAATAATATTTTATTCATTTAGGTTTTTGTCTTTTCAGAAGCACTTGTGGGCTTTCCTAGATTTTTTCTCTTAAAGAAAACAAAATGAAACAAACTCGGAAACTTCAGCATGTGGTGTCCTACTGACAGCTATGTGGATCATCATCAGATGAAACCCTGAAGTCCACCACACAAAGCAAACAGAAAAAACTGTAGTAATAGTAACCTGTCAGGATGCACATGGACCAGCATGTGGGCAATTTTACTTTCCAGAATATTTCCTTGCAAGAAACAAATGACAAGACAGATAGATATTGTTTCAAGATCCAGGGAAAAGTTTGTTCCAGTGGGCCAGACTTTTTTGACTCAGGTAGAAGTGCATGAGGAAAGGGATTACATGGCACGTTAACATGTGGTAGTTGTGAAATTGGTGACTCGCACTATAGCCAGATTTGATCCATTTTACCCTACTCCAGTCTCTTTCTTGTAGCAAACCAGTCTCCAACCACCCATCTCTTCTTCGCCCATGTCAGCAAATTAAGCAGCTTCCATCCCCCCAGCGCCCAGTCCCACTGAAAAGAAGCAGGGTCAGCTCCTGGAGATTGTGAAGGGCAATCTCTTCACGTTGGGTTTTTCAGCCTAGTCCCTGTACCTGGCACTACCTGAAGCTTTCAGAGTAGCAACCATGGAGCATCCAAGCTGGATCTATGCCCAGCGTAAGTGGAATCTTCATGAAATTTAGAGAGATTTAAATGCCTCCTGAGCTTGTGTAGACTGATTATTTTTTTCCAAAAGCTTGTAACTCAACCAACTTTAGATGGGCTTTTGTGGGAATGCCAGAACATATACCCTTGATCACTTCCCTGCCAAATATCGAGTCTGCTCAAAAGGTAGGAAGAACTAGGTAGTGTTAAAACTCTTCCAAGGGAAGATTGCCATTATTTTTTAAATTGGGAAATTACTCTGAAACTCTGCACAGATGGCTGAAAGTTTGAAGCGCCTTTTTTTATTATTAGTCCTAGGTCTCTTCGAGCTTGTACAACTTGCAAAAATCTCTCTGTGCCTCAGTCACCCCTCAGTGAAATGGGGATAAGGAAATGTACTTTGAGATCTAAGCTTGGCATATAGCCTAGCAATGCCAGTTATTCTAGTTATGCATTGCTTATATTGCTTTTGTGTTGCTGTGATTGCCCCCTCCCAGGGGAAGCCCTTCTCTTCTGCACTTGTAACATATCGTGCCACCTTGCTGGGCATCTGGAAATAACTGGATGGAGGAAAGGCAGGTCTCAGACATGAATTCACCTCTCACCACATTTCATTTCTAGCCCTACAAGAAAACCTCAACCCAGAAGGCAAACTGGTCAGGGTACTTACTTCAAGCCTGCAAGGTCTTAAACCTCAAACACACAGGCTGATAGGAAGGGACT